>NC_072431.2:147750000-147755551 GCF_028878055.3 Symphalangus syndactylus
GGTTAGGGTTAGGGTTAGGGTTAGGGTTAGGGTTAGGGTTAGGGTTAGGGTTAGGGTTAGGGTTAGGGTTAGGGTTAGGGTTAGGGTTAGGGTTAGGGTTAGGGTTAGGGTTAGGGTTAGGGTTAGGGTTAGGGTTAGGGTTAGGGTTAGGGTTAGGGTTAGGGTTAGGGTTAGGGTTAGGGTTAGGGTTAGGGTTAGGGTTAGGGTTAGGGTTAGGGTTAGGGTTAGGGTTAGGGTTAGGGTTAGGGTTAGGGTTAGGGTTAGGGTTAGGGTTAGGGTTAGGGTTAGGGTTAGGTTAGGGTTAGGGTTAGGGTTAGGGTTAGGGTTAGGGTTAGGGTTAGGGTTAGGGTTAGGGTTAGGGTTAGGGTTAGGGTTAGGGTTAGGGTTAGGGTTAGGGTTAGGGTTAGGGTTAGGGTTAGGGTTAGGGTTAGGGTTAGGGTTAGGGTTAGGGTTAGGGTTAGGGTTAGGGTTAGGGTTAGGGTTAGGGTTAGGGTTAGGGTTAGGGTTAGGGTTAGGGTTAGGGTTAGGGTTAGGGTTAGGGTTAGGGTTAGGGTTAGGGTTAGGGTTAGGGTTAGGGTTAGGGTTAGGGTTAGGGTTAGGGTTAGGGTTAGGGTTAGGGTTAGGGTTAGGGTTAGGGTTAGGGTTAGGGTTAGGGTTAGGGTTAGGGTTAGGGTTAGGGTTAGGGTTAGGGTTAGGGTTAGGGTTAGGGTTAGGGTTAGGGTTAGGGTTAGGGTTAGGGTTAGGGTTAGGGTTAGGGTTAGGGTTAGGGTTAGGGTTAGGGTTAGGGTTAGGGTTAGGGTTAGGGTTAGGGTTAGGGTTAGGGTTAGGGTTAGGGTTAGGGTTAGGGTTAGGGTTAGGGTTAGGGTTAGGGTTAGGGTTAGGGTTAGGGTTAGGGTTAGGGTTAGGGTTAGGGTTAGGGTTAGGGTTAGGGTTAGGGTTAGGGTTAGGGTTAGGGTTAGGGTTAGGGTTAGGGTTAGGGTTAGGGTTAGGGTTAGGGTTAGGGTTAGGGTTAGGGTTAGGGTTAGGGTTAGGGTTAGGGTTAGGGTTAGGGTTAGGGTTAGGGTTAGGGTTAGGGTTAGGGTTAGGGTTAGGGTTAGGGTTAGGGTTAGGGTTAGGGTTAGGGTTAGGGTTAGGGTTAGGGTTAGGGTTAGGGTTAGGGTTAGGGTTAGGGTTAGGGTTAGGGTTAGGGTTAGGGTTAGGGTTAGGGTTAGGGTTAGGGTTAGGGTTAGGGTTAGGGTTAGGGTTAGGGTTAGGGTTAGGGTTAGGGTTAGGGTTAGGGTTAGGGTTAGGGTTAGGGTTAGGGTTAGGGTTAGGGTTAGGGTTAGGGTTAGGGTTAGGGTTAGGGTTAGGGTTAGGGTTAGGGTTAGGGTTAGGGTTAGGGTTAGGGTTAGGGTTAGGGTTAGGGTTAGGGTTAGGGTTAGGGTTAGGGTTAGGGTTAGGGTTAGGGTTAGGGTTAGGGTTAGGGTTAGGGTTAGGGTTAGGGTTAGGGTTAGGGTTAGGGTTAGGGTTAGGGTTAGGGTTAGGGTTAGGGTTAGGGTTAGGGTTAGGGTTAGGGTTAGGGTTAGGGTTAGGGTTAGGGTTAGGGTTAGGGTTAGGGTTAGGGTTAGGGTTAGGGTTAGGGTTAGGGTTAGGGTTAGGGTTAGGGTTAGGGTTAGGGTTAGGGTTAGGGTTAGGGTTAGGGTTAGGGTTAGGGTTAGGGTTAGGGTTAGGGTTAGGGTTAGGGTTAGGGTTAGGGTTAGGGTTAGGGTTAGGGTTAGGGTTAGGGTTAGGGTTAGGGTTAGGGTTAGGGTTAGGGTTAGGGTTAGGGTTAGGGTTAGGGTTAGGGTTAGGGTTAGGGTTAGGGTTAGGGTTAGGGTTAGGGTTAGGGTTAGGGTTAGGGTTAGGGTTAGGGTTAGGGTTAGGGTTAGGGTTAGGGTTAGGGTTAGGGTTAGGGTTAGGGTTAGGGTTAGGGTTAGGGTTAGGGTTAGGGTTAGGGTTAGGGTTAGGGTTAGGGTTAGGGTTAGGGTTAGGGTTAGGGTTAGGGTTAGGGTTAGGGTTAGGGTTAGGGTTAGGGTTAGGGTTAGGGTTAGGGTTAGGGTTAGGGTTAGGGTTAGGGTTAGGGTTAGGGTTAGGGTTAGGGTTAGGGTTAGGGTTAGGGTTAGGGTTAGGGTTAGGGTTAGGGTTAGGGTTAGGGTTAGGGTTAGGGTTAGGGTTAGGGTTAGGGTTAGGGTTAGGGTTAGGGTTAGGGTTAGGGTTAGGGTTAGGGTTAGGGTTAGGGTTAGGGTTAGGGTTAGGGTTAGGGTTAGGGTTAGGGTTAGGGTTAGGGTTAGGGTTAGGGTTAGGGTTAGGGTTAGGGTTAGGGTTAGGGTTAGGGTTAGGGTTAGGGTTAGGGTTAGGGTTAGGGTTAGGGTTAGGGTTAGGTTAGGGTTAGGGTTAGGGTTAGGGTTAGGGTTAGGGTTAGGGTTAGGGTTAGGGTTAGGGTTAGGGTTAGGGTTAGGGTTAGGGTTAGGGTTAGGGTTAGGGTTAGGGTTAGGGTTAGGGTTAGGGTTAGGGTTAGGGTTAGGGTTAGGGTTAGGGTTAGGTTAGGGTTAGGGTTAGGGTTAGGGTTAGGGTTAGGGTTAGGGTTAGGGTTAGGGTTAGGGTTAGGGTTAGGGTTAGGGTTAGGGTTAGGGTTAGGGTTAGGGTTAGGGTTAGGGTTAGGGTTAGGGTTAGGGTTAGGGTTAGGGTTAGGGTTAGGGTTAGGGTTAGGGTTAGGGTTAGGGTTAGGGTTAGGGTTAGGGTTAGGGTTAGGGTTAGGGTTAGGGTTAGGGTTAGGGTTAGGGTTAGGGTTAGGGTTAGGGTTAGGGTTAGGGTTAGGGTTAGGGTTAGGGTTAGGGTTAGGGTTAGGGTTAGGGTTAGGGTTAGGGTTAGGGTTAGGGTTAGGGTTAGGGTTAGGGTTAGGGTTAGGGTTAGGGTTAGGGTTAGGGTTAGGGTTAGGGTTAGGGTTAGGGTTAGGGTTAGGGTTAGGGTTAGGGTTAGGGTTAGGGTTAGGGTTAGGTTAGGGTTAGGGTTAGGGTTAGGGTTAGGGTTAGGGTTAGGGTTAGGGTTAGGGTTAGGGTTAGGGTTAGGGTTAGGGTTAGGGTTAGGGTTAGGGTTAGGGTTAGGGTTAGGGTTAGGGTTAGGGTTAGGGTTAGGGTTAGGGTTAGGGTTAGGGTTAGGGTTAGGGTTAGGGTTAGGGTTAGGGTTAGGGTTAGGGTTAGGGTTAGGGTTAGGGTTAGGGTTAGGGTTAGGGTTAGGGTTAGGGTTAGGGTTAGGGTTAGGGTTAGGGTTAGGGTTAGGGTTAGGGTTAGGGTTAGGGTTAGGGTTAGGGTTAGGGTTAGGGTTAGGGTTAGGGTTAGGGTTAGGGTTAGGGTTAGGGTTAGGGTTAGGGTTAGGGTTAGGGTTAGGGTTAGGGTTAGGGTTAGGGTTAGGGTTAGGGTTAGGGTTAGGGTTAGGGTTAGGGTTAGGGTTAGGGTTAGGGTTAGGGTTAGGGTTAGGGTTAGGGTTAGGGTTAGGGTTAGGGTTAGGGTTAGGGTTAGGGTTAGGGTTAGGGTTAGGGTTAGGGTTAGGGTTAGGGTTAGGGTTAGGGTTAGGGTTAGGGTTAGGGTTAGGGTTAGGGTTAGGGTTAGGGTTAGGGTTAGGGTTAGGGTTAGGGTTAGGGTTAGGGTTAGGGTTAGGGTTAGGGTTAGGGTTAGGGTTAGGGTTAGGGTTAGGGTTAGGGTTAGGGTTAGGGTTAGGGTTAGGGTTAGGGTTAGGGTTAGGGTTAGGGTTAGGGTTAGGGTTAGGGTTAGGGTTAGGGTTAGGGTTAGGGTTAGGGTTAGGGTTAGGGTTAGGGTTAGGGTTAGGGTTAGGGTTAGGGTTAGGGTTAGGGTTAGGGTTAGGGTTAGGGTTAGGGTTAGGGTTAGGGTTAGGGTTAGGGTTAGGGTTAGGGTTAGGGTTAGGGTTAGGGTTAGGGTTAGGGTTAGGGTTAGGGTTAGGGTTAGGGTTAGGGTTAGGGTTAGGGTTAGGGTTAGGGTTAGGGTTAGGGTTAGGGTTAGGGTTAGGGTTAGGGTTAGGGTTAGGGTTAGGGTTAGGGTTAGGGTTAGGGTTAGGGTTAGGGTTAGGGTTAGGGTTAGGGTTAGGGTTAGGGTTAGGGTTAGGGTTAGGGTTAGGGTTAGGGTTAGGGTTAGGGTTAGGGTTAGGGTTAGGGTTAGGGTTAGGGTTAGGGTTAGGGTTAGGGTTAGGGTTAGGGTTAGGGTTAGGGTTAGGGTTAGGGTTAGGGTTAGGGTTAGGGTTAGGGTTAGGGTTAGGGTTAGGGTTAGGGTTAGGGTTAGGGTTAGGGTTAGGGTTAGGGTTAGGGTTAGGGTTAGGGTTAGGGTTAGGGTTAGGGTTAGGGTTAGGGTTAGGGTTAGGGTTAGGGTTAGGGTTAGGGTTAGGGTTAGGGTTAGGGTTAGGGTTAGGGTTAGGGTTAGGGTTAGGGTTAGGGTTAGGGTTAGGGTTAGGGTTAGGGTTAGGGTTAGGGTTAGGGTTAGGGTTAGGGTTAGGGTTAGGGTTAGGGTTAGGGTTAGGGTTAGGGTTAGGGTTAGGGTTAGGGTTAGGGTTAGGGTTAGGGTTAGGGTTAGGGTTAGGGTTAGGGTTAGGGTTAGGGTTAGGGTTAGGTTAGGGTTAGGGTTAGGGTTAGGGTTAGGGTTAGGGTTAGGGTTAGGGTTAGGGTTAGGGTTAGGGTTAGGGTTAGGGTTAGGGTTAGGGTTAGGGTTAGGGTTAGGGTTAGGGTTAGGGTTAGGGTTAGGGTTAGGGTTAGGGTTAGGGTTAGGGTTAGGGTTAGGGTTAGGGTTAGGGTTAGGGTTAGGGTTAGGGTTAGGGTTAGGGTTAGGGTTAGGGTTAGGGTTAGGGTTAGGGTTAGGGTTAGGGTTAGGGTTAGGGTTAGGGTTAGGGTTAGGGTTAGGGTTAGGGTTAGGGTTAGGGTTAGGGTTAGGGTTAGGGTTAGGGTTAGGGTTAGGGTTAGGGTTAGGGTTAGGGTTAGGGTTAGGGTTAGGGTTAGGGTTAGGGTTAGGGTTAGGGTTAGGGTTAGGGTTAGGGTTAGGGTTAGGGTTAGGGTTAGGGTTAGGGTTAGGGTTAGGGTTAGGGTTAGGGTTAGGGTTAGGGTTAGGGTTAGGTTAGGGTTAGGGTTAGGGTTAGGGTTAGGGTTAGGGTTAGGGTTAGGGTTAGGGTTAGGGTTAGGGTTAGGGGTTAGGGTTAGGGTTAGGGTTAGGGTTAGGGTTAGGGTTAGGGTTAGGGTTAGGGTTAGGGTTAGGGTTAGGGTTAGGGTTAGGGTTAGGGTTAGGGTTAGGGTTAGGGTTAGGGTTAGGGTTAGGGTTAGGGTTAGGGTTAGGGTTAGGGTTAGGGTTAGGGTAGGGTTAGGGTTAGGGTTAGGGTTGGGGTTAGGGGTTAGGGTTAGGGTTAGGGTTAGGGTTAGGGTTAGGGTTAGGGTTAGGGTTAGGTTAGGGTTAGGGTTGGGTTAGGGTTAGGGTTAGGGTTAGGGTTAGGGTTAGGGTTAGGGTTAGGGTTAGGGTTAGGGTTAGGGTTAGGTTAGGGT